>NW_007578344.1:317575-352138 GCF_000690725.1 Stegastes partitus
AGACTGGTGACCTGTCCAGGGTGTCCCCTGCCTTCACCCTGAGTCAGCTGGGATAGACTCCAGCCCCCCCGTGACCCTTATGAGGATTCAGCGGTGTATAGATAATGGATGGATGGATATGCACAAATGTGGGCTAGCGATGTCAAACAAGCAGGTCTGCCCTATTGCATGATCCAAATCTCTGACAAAGCCGAATTTGAAAACAGTTAAATGCAGATCGCGGAACGGGAGGAGGAAACTATGTGAAATACCCGCAGTCAACATCTGAAAGGTCAGACTTTTGTTTAATTGGTATTATATAAGTATTGTAAGAAAAAGCAAACTTTGAAAGGTTTCAAAAACTTCATTAGATGCGTGTTAAGCAACTCCTGGATGAAAATGAATTATTTTCCACCATTGTCCATCTTCAAAAAAGAAAGAAGGAAAAAGAAAACTTTTTTATCCCCCTGCCTTCTGGTAAGCTTTTAATACTAACTCTAATACAGCTAGAAATTAGTTGGAACATCACGCAAATTACAATTCTTTGATTTTTTTTTTCTCCCAACACCAAATAACAAATGTTGTCCCAAGAGACTGGTGCTTCTGTCAGCGTGTAGCCTGTTAGACAAACCTAATTTAGTCAGAAAAACCTTCCTGGGGTTGCAAACCATTCACACTGTGGAGAAGTGTGAAAAAAAAATGTTAGCAAGTTCCTGTTCGGCTTGAAGAAGAAGTGTTAACTTTAATGCTAACAAATGTCCAGGTCGCCTTTAAGGATAGAAGTAAAAATATAAAACTTGATTTAAAGGAAACACTGATGCTCCTCCGAGGTCCACGCATCTACATACTCAGACCTTTTTAAAGTGTCGTTTGGTATCTGATACCACGCTTTCATACTCACACACAGGTAAACACACACAAAAAATATGTATGCAAAACGCACACATCCGCGCGCACGCATCCCTCGGCCGTACACAATCACACGCGCTCTTACATAAACACAAACACACACACACTTTGACATTTAACATGATGAAATGACAGAGGAGGGAGGGGAATGTCAAGCACAATAGACGTCCTCTTGCGTTTGGGCCCGGTTTATGATGCGGGGTGACACATCACGCAGCTCCGTAGGTATGCCATTTGTAAAGATTAGATCGTGATTTGGATGATACTGGAGGGCCGATAGAAGAGAGGGAGACAAAGAGCAGAGAGGAAGACCGGGGGGGGGGAGAAAGAGACAGAAGAGAGATCATTATTTGGCATGTCCAGCAGTGAAGGAAGCAGCCTGTGTGTGTGTGTGTGTTTTCTGGGCATACAGCTTCCACCGTCCCCCCCCCCCTCAAAGTCCTTTTCATTAATGTAAATGTCCCTCACTAGCGGGCCCGTCTCCTGTCTGTGCTTAATTGTTTTTGGCTGGTTATGCCTTTGCTCCCTTGCACCGAGTCTGCGACTGTGTCAGTTGCCTGCCTCTGTTTATTTTCCCTATGTGCACAAATGACTCGCCTCGCTCGGATGCCGCGTGTGTGTGTGTGCGCGAGCGAATATGTGGGTGACTGGAAAGTTGACAAGACAAAGACAAACACATCAAGACGGCAAACTTTGAACCAGCATGAGAGGAAATGTGAAGACGGCGGTAACAGGACAAGACCGGTGTAAATGAGGAGGACGGCGGAGGTAAGAGAAAACGGGAGACGTTCTGTGACAAAAAGACGGGAGCTGCATGTGGAGAGGTGCGAAAGCGTAATAAAGGAAAATGAGGAAGAAGCTCAAAGGATAAGGGCTTTAAAAAAAAATAAATTAAAAAAAAAAGAGAGAGAGCTGGAATTTGAACAGGAACAAGTGTGGAAAAAAAAGAGAGAGGCGTGCAATAAGGAGGCAGTCTATTTGTTTGGCTTATGTAGCGCAACCCCTCCCTCAAACACACACACACACACACACACACACTACCACCACACGCCCGACAGACAGGCCTCCCTGCGGGTTGTTAGCCATGCTTGCAGAAATACAGCTTCATTTCTGTTGACAGCCGGAGGAAAATAATTGGCCGATAACAACTCATCAGAATGCAGGCGATATGTATGATTTTCTCACCCAGTTGTATCTGAAACAATCAGCAGCAGTGTAAACAACAGAACGGGGGGATCGTTTCATTTCTGTCAAGGCAGAGTCGGGGAGTAAAGTTTGGATTTGCCTACACACACACACACACATTGATTTTAAAGATTTTTTTTTCTTCTTCTCTCTCGCCTGGGTGACTCTTGTATGAGGTGGTTCACTTTCAGGTGCACCAAAACTTATGTGGTACCTCTGATCTCATTTAATAGTTAGCAAGAGAATTAAAAACTTCTTCACCAAACAGCTGCAAACAAACATCCATACAACTCCGCTCTTTGATTTCTCGCCTTGTTAATACTTGGAGTCGAATCAAACAACTTTCGCAGTCAGCAAAGTGTTTGGGGGTGACTCATAGTTGCCCAACTGCTGTGAAAACTATTCATTTCACGAGAGTCTGTTGCTCGAGTGTTTTCAAATGATTTGTCGCCATGATGAGACGATAATATCTTCGGCTGCACGTAGGGGCGGAACCTGTACGTTTTAATTTCTCGACTTTTTAGGATGTAATTTAAGCTCCTATGCGAGGTCCCTTCTGAAATCTGGCAAAGGGGAGGAGGAGGACGGGGTGAGGAAATTAGCACTCCAAACCAAACTGAAACGCCAAATTGGTTGGATGTTACTCACATTTCTTGCAACTCCCACTTAGAGGGTGATTCAGCCTTGTATCACTTGACCAGCTCAAGGGTTACTTATTAACTAGAGATTGCCACTGGATGGAGAATTTTCGAATTTGAGAAATGTCTTCTAGCTCCAGCACGTCCAGCATAATCACAAGCCCTGTTTGCTGATTTACTTTTACTCCTGTCAGTCTTCCTCATGACTGGACACCGGCCGCTACTGTTTGCATTTAAATTTGCCAGCCAATTAGCCACGACCCTCAAGTTTGCAGCCGAGCGTGGTCAGACGGGAATGGCTGTTGAATTTCTATCCTCGCAACACTTTCTGTAATAGAGTAATAAACTTGTTTATGTGGGTGCATCCCCTCCAAGACAGCGGTATCTCCCTTATTAGGGGCAGCCCCTCCACCCTTCTGAACAACTCGCATAAGTGGGTGACCTGTGCTAATTTTGTTTCTCTAAGCTGTCCCCATTTAACACCGAAATCTCTCTTCTGGGTACCATTTGCATCGGGGAGACGTGGGATATTGAGGCCAAAGTCACGCCATTTAGATGTATAATTTACCTCTCTTGGCTTCCACATTAGATTGCAAGGTCTCCCTTTGTGATTTCGCTCTCAGTCAGGGGGCCTTGTGCAGATGAAATGTCTCTTTGTAGCTAAAAGGATGAGCCGTACTGTGTATCTCCTTAAAGTATCAAAGACGACTTTACGCACAGCGTGGATTGTATTGGAAGACAATGAGTTGCCATCACATGGATGATTTGATGACAAGAAATAAAGAAAAAAAAGGGCAAATGGTGTTTGGATGTCATCACTGAGGCCGATAGGTACGACATATTAAAGTGTATTAAATATTTCACATTAACTGTTACACCTATGCTCTTCACAACACGAGACACCTTGGCAGCCTGCATCTCTCATCATGTAGCTCTGAAGTGCTTCTCCGTCCACTCATTTATGTGCATTTGCTTTCGCTGCATTATTGCTGAATATTAACTGGCAGAGCTGTAGCTTGAATGTGGACAAGCTTTCAGCTCGAGTTCTTCCAGTGAATCTTGTATCCAAGTGGACACACCTAACTTAAGTCTACGAAAGTGTCATAAGAAGTTGGAGTATCTGGAGTGAACAGTGAAAATAAAACCCACATCACTGGTCGTTCATGCCACTTGCTATATCGATGAGCCACAACATTAAAACCACCTGCCTCATATTGCCCCCATAGTGCTGCCAAAACAAGTCTGACCCATCAAGGCCTGAACTCCACAAGACCTCTAAGGATGTCCTGTCGTATCAGGCACCGAGACATTAACAGCAGGTCCTTTATGTCCTGGAAGTGGAGCCGTCTTCTAGTACGTCCCACTTGATGAGGCTGAAATCAGGGGAATTTTGGAGCATTAATCTGCTACAAGATGCCACTGCCATCAGGAAACACTATAATCGGGTGTATATGGTCTCCAACAGTGTTTAGGTTGGTGGTACATGTGGAAGTAACATCCACATGAATGCCTGGAGTCAAGGTTTACCAGCAGAACTTTGCCTAGAACATCATCCTGCCTCTGCTGGGTGATGGGAACGAAGGTTTTGTGGTGGGCGGAATATCTGAATAGAAAAAAACGTGGGCATTTTCTGACCAGATTTACACCATTATACAGCTAGTTTGTATTGTTGTATCAAAGCTGAGCTGTACAATTAACGGCACACATCAATGAGCCTGCAGAATTCCAGGACTCCAGCTACATTATTTCTCAAACTATTCAAACTTTACTTCACAGATTGGCGCAAAGAAAGAAAAAAAAAATCGACATGACCCCACCGAACTCTATAAAGGTTAAAGTTACACCTGTGATCAAAGCTTTTACACATTTTACTCAATAACATGCACAGAGAAAAACATCTGACAAATATGAGATGGTCAGGTGTGAACTTTTATCTTAAATTTAGTGCATTGAGGTGGAGTGACCACGGTGCATCCTGCAGCCACGTTATGCTCTAGTAAATGGTGCATACGCAACCACCCATGCACATGATATACAAGCAAACATGATTCATCACACCGTAGGCACCTTTTCCATCGCTCCATGGTCCAGCTCTCACATGTTCATTACAGGCGATGGTAGACTGGTGTCAGCATCGGCACTCTGTCCGGTCTACACAGCCTCACAGTGCATCGTGTGTTTTGAGGCCGTTTGTAATCATTCATCACCGTTTTTTTTTCTCCGATTTGTGCGGACCACACAGGCCAGCCTTCCCACAAGCACCAGCGAGTCCTGGACACCCATGACCCTGTCGTCTATTCACTGGTCGTCCTTTGTCGGACCACTTTAGGTAGGTACTAACCACTGCATCCTGGGAACACCCCATACGACCTGCTGTTTGGGAGATGCTCTGACCCAGCCATCAGTCATCCAGCCATTTTTCTTTTTTTTTTTTTTTTTGCCTGTCAAAGTCGCTCAGATCCAAGCGCTGCCCATTTTTCTTGCTTCCAACATTAACTCCAAGAACTGACTGCTCACTTGCTGCCTCATATATCCCTCCTCCTGACAGGTGCCACTGTAACGTGATAATCGATGCTATTCACTTCACCTGTCAGTGGTTTGAATGTTGTGGCTGATTGTTTCGTATCTGAACGATGTCGTTTGGTTACTCCAAAAGAATGCAATGCAGCATATTTTTTGAAAGAAAAAAACAATCCTCAACTTGACAGAAAATTGCTTTAAGATTGGTTTGCAAGTATGTCAAATAAGAATCTTCTGAAAAATTCTCTGAAATATCTACTGAAGCCAGGCGGTAGAGGGAAGGAGAAGACTGTACAACTCATAGTTACCACGTGCACATTGTAGAAATGCTCTATTTGCGTCATGGCGCTCTTTATTTCTAACTGGTGCTCTTTTAATCATGTCATCTTGGTGCGTTCTCTTTGTCTGCAGTGATTTAATGGAACCAGACTGGGGAGTTGGTGCATCTAACTGTTTATCTCCTAATATTAATAGTAGTGGACAGAAACACAAATTCACTTTTTTCACTGTTTAAACATTCTGGATGCTGCTGAACACTAACTTCTGCCCCAACATGAAGTCTTTTCCTACAACTGTATTCTAGCTAAAAATGCTCCCAAATGGAACCCAACTGATGCCACTTAGTCCTTGGGCTCAGATCCACAATAGCAGGTATTGATACCACTTACTGTGAATGAATCTCTATGGTAGTTTTGACATGCTGTTTGTTTCTTGTCCATATTTAGCCATGAAAACATATTGGCAGCTTAATGAAGATACCCAATCGAAAGTAACCAACGGCCATATTTTCAACAATATTCCATTTCGATCCTACCACATTTAAACAATTTAACAAAATAGTGCTATGAGTCTGACTCTCCATTCTCCAGTCCACTCCAGCCTTATCTGCACACAGGTCAACACACTGGACGACATGATTTTCTGTCCTTTTAGACATTTGCTCGACGTGCTGCAGAAAATACAAATCTCATCTCACACTCTTGAGGTACTTCTCTAAATGACCTTCCAGATCTCTGTTTTGCTGGATCAGTCACGACTTCTTTTGAACGAATGCAATCAAGACTCCTCTTCATGGTAAACATGCAATGACATTACCATCAGTGGAGCATGTTGTCTGAATTTGGCTGCAGCTCTCCATGAGTCCAGATGTCGTAGTGACACCTATTCGTGTTTTGCCATTTTTGCTTTGTTCGTGTGCCCTGACCATCGTAACTAAGAAATCCAAACTATTTGTGAGCTGTGTCTAGTAACCAGTGCAACCTGGAGCTACTAAAACACATTCAGTTGATGACAAAGCTACAATTATGGAATGGTTTTGAGACATTATTCTGTTTATATCAACCCTAATAATAATTTGGTATCACTTAGTTTTATTCAGTGGTACCAACTTTCTGCTGTTTCTCTTTCTTCTTTCACATATCTGAAGGTTTGACGGTCTGGCCCTGACTCCTTTCTAGTGAAAACATTTAATTCAAATAGCCAAATAAAGGCCACATTGTTCCTCTTCTACAATCCAGAATGCTGACAGCAGATGGGAGAATAAGGCCTTAGGTTTAAAAAAAAAAAAAACGGCGATACCATAAAGTGTTACTGACATTGTGTTTGTAATGCAACAAACTTCAATGTGAGCTCATCTGTCAGGTACATTAAAACTGGCAAGTTAAGCTTGCAGATGATACATCGGGAGAGATTTATCCTCCCCCAGCAGCGTCGTGCCGCACCAAGAAGTCAATTCGCGCCAGTCACAGTCTTTGCCCTTCTCCGTGCGCCTATAATGACATCTGCACCGCTGATTGATGCTTGACAGCGGCATCACTGCCAGCGGTGGTCATTTTTTGAAGCGTCAGCACTTTCCCCCCCCCCAACAGCAGACAGCGCTACCTGAGCGTACCTACTGAGCTTCCCTCAATTAATGTAGCCCTAGGCGCATGTGTATGTGTGCGCGAACTGTCAGCTTGCCGCTCGTTTCTTTGTCTGACTGCGCCGCGTCGGCTTGCCCTCTCACCGAGCTCATTTTCCCCTTCACTCTGTGTGAAGGCCATCTTCAGAGGGAAGGAAGGGAAAGACAGGAAGGAACAAATCAGAGGGAGGGAGAGACAGAGCGGACGGCGGAGGAGAGATTTTCTTTTTTTTTTTTTTTTAAGGAACAGAGGCTGAAACAAAGGCTGAGGAGAGAGAAAGAAAAAAAAAATAAAAGAGGTTGTAAAAGAATGCCTGGGGAAGAAAGAGGAGCTGCGAGAAACAGATAGAGAGAAGAAGATAAAGAAAAAAGATGTGAGAGAGACTTCTCCTGTCTAAGTTATTTGTAGTTTCTGGATTATACTTTAAACACACATCTCGGTTCAGATGATTGACTGCGGCTGTAATCTTTACGGTCTTGCAGTGAGACTCTGTTAAATGGAGGAGACCAGAATGTAAAGTTTATAGCAGCATTTACTGTAAAATAGATACACAAACACCGATTGATTCCCACACGGAGATATATATATAATTGCAGGTGTGTTCGCAAGCACACACACACAGACACAACACACACTCCGCTACACACACACACACGAGTTTTCAAAGAAAACAAAAGAGAGGGAATCTTCTGCTCGCTGCTACAGAAGCTGTCAAAGCCGGTGCTGCAGAGGATTAGGAACAGTATAGATCTGTAATGCATCACAACGGGCCGGAGCAAATAAACAAATTGGAGGGAAAAGCGCTGCACAAAAAGACTTGCCAGGAACTATTTATCAAAATTTTTCCAAGAGGCCTGTTGTCTCTGACCTATAAGAACACCTTCTAGAGAGGAATACCTTATAGATGACACCGCCGGCGCATAGCCTTTCAAGAAATTATAGCTCAGCGCCGCGACTTTTACCAACTTGTCAGTAATAGCTATTATCTTGTGTGACGGCAGCAGTGTCCCCGCTCTAAGCCACGGATAACTTCCAGCATAATTGACCTCCGTTCCGGGGTTACATCTTTTACTTTCCCTTTACACCAGTCGCTCATCTCGTCTCTCCGCCGCGCACCGGCAGTAACCTATACGGACATTTGTTACCATGGCAGCGAGAGGCCGTTCCTTGAGTGCTTTATTACCTGTTGGGGGTGAACGGCGCTCTACATCAGGCCCTTGTCCCTGAGTGTGTGTGTGTGTCTTGTCAATGCGCCCACTTCACCCTTTCGGAAAGGTGTGTAAGTGAGAAATGTATGTTTTGTTATTGTCGGCCTCTCGTGCTCGCCTCGGGCCTTATGAGGAGGACACTTGAGACAAATGCCACTTAGATAAGAATATGAAGAGGAAAAATTTAAAGGTTTAGTTCACCTAATGGGAAAACAGTGATGCTGTTTAGCCTCCACTACCTGTAGATCAGTACATTTGGCAAGCAGCAGCGTGAAAAACTAAAGCGGAGCCAGCGGGAGCCCCGAAAACACGACGTGTGAAATTCCGACAATACGTTGTTTTTGCCAAAGGCTATTTTTCACTTTTTTCTGTATCTACATCATAGATCATGTGCAAAATTAGGCTATTATTGATGTATGATTCATGCATGAGGCTGATTCATCACTTATTCACTTTAATACCATTTGTGTGTGAGAAACTTCGCCAACTTCAACTCAGAGAGAAGAAACAAACTTTGACGCCGGCTGCAGCAAAGCAAAAGTGAAGAAGAAGAAGAACTTTCCCGCCGCAGCGCTGTGTTGCTGAATCACCATCATTATTTTCTTTGTTGTGTGTCAGCACAAGGGTATGTCAAACACAAAAGCAAATTTTGGATTTATCAAAAAAGCCGAGCCAATTTACTGCGGGGAGCAGCCGGAGCCGGAGGCATCATCTACAGCAAATGTTAGCGCAGATCGAATTAGAATAAATTAAAGCTACATCAAGTCATTTGTAAAGGTTCTATCTGTCATTTCTGACAATAAAAAAGTGGAAAAATTTAAATTACATCGAAAGCCATGGTGCATTTTACATACTCGCAAGGACAAAAGGAAGAAAAAAGAATACAGATTTACCTTTTAGGGCCTAGTTTTTGATTATTTTACATTCACAGGGACTCAGTGAGGATCAAAAACAAACCAAAATCCTGCTACAGTGGCCCAAATGGACCAAATAGTACATAGAAATCCAACAGAAGCAACTCCTTATTCCCTTTTCCTTATGTTTGGGGTGGTAATGGATGAATTTCGGGCTCAATCTCAATTATCAAGACTTTTTCTTTATTATGAAAAGATCTGAGTTCGTCATCTCTGCTGAGAAACTTAATGTGCACAAAAGTTTTTAGAATATTACCAACATTTCATTCTGCTAACTTTTTGTTTTCTTTGTTGCTAAATTTGATCAAATTTGTGACACACGTGGAGACTTTTTTCTCCCTCAAATTCAACTCCGAGTGACCTTGTGGGCAAATTGCTTTCACAGTTGCCAGAACTGCCCCGTGAGCCTGAGGTCCTGCTTTTCCCGCTGCAGGAACTCTCTTCTGCATTTACTGTGTTGAGCGAGTGTCAGAGAGGAGCAGCACAGTGTGGACTGAATGCATGACATAGATATGAATGAAGGACCCAGATGGGGGTCCATCCATCCATTATCTATACACACCTTAATCCTCACTAGGGTCGTGGGGGGCTGGAGTCTATCCCAGCTGACTCAGGGTGAAGGCAGGGGACACCCTGGACAGGTCAACCAAGCACACTCACATTCACACCTACGGACAATTTAGAATCACCAATTAACCTCAGAATGTTTTTGGACTGTGGGAGGAAGCCGGAGAACCCAGAGAGAACCCACACTGCACGGGGAGAACATGCAAACTCCATGCAGAAAGACTCCAGTGCCCCCACTGGGACGCGAACCAGCAACCTCCCTGCAGCCCAGATGGGGGTGAGAAAAAAACCCAAAACAAAACCAAAACAAGATAATCTGTCGCTTCTAGCTTTCTCTGAGTAATCATTTCACATTTACATGTAAATATCGCTGAAATTACTGGACAGCCGTCGCTTTTTTTTTTTTTTTGTGTATGCTGATTTGTGTTAGATCATGTTGCCGTGATAAAATCCGAATTTTGGCGGTTCAGAGTGGCAGCTTGGAAATAGCTGACTTCTCGTTACTGTGCACTTTTATTGGTTGGGTCACTATTTTGTTGTTTTATCGTCTGACAACAAAAATCGAAAAAATATGAAAATGAAAACAGTTTTATTGGGAATTCCGCTGCTTTAAAATATATGTGAGCACAGAGAGCAGGAGAGACATCATAAAGCAGCATCAGTGCATTTATCTTGGAGGATAAAACTAGATATATTATGAATAAATTTGTTAAAAGTCACACTGGGAAATTAAAGTCAATTCACCAACATTAAGCCATGCATCATTTTACTGCGTTTATTTTCCAGTGTCACCAAGAGCTGATGAGGAAATAATCGGTCATGAACTTCATTAGCCGTGATTAGTCATGCAACTCAGTGTCATATGTCATGCATTACGCCAGAATAGAGGTGGAGAATGAAACAGAAACAAAAAAAAAAGGCATCCGGTGCCATTATATCTGTGAATTTTGGTCGATTTTATCATTTGATAAATCCAAAATAATGAAAAAAAGTGCTTTTCTATGTCTGCATGTGTCCTCACAGGAGCTTTTCTCGTTGTTAAAGCTTTTAATTCATTTTAATACACATGCAAGTTCACAAAATGACCACAAAGACACAGATTGGGCAACTTTGTGAAACTTTTCTCCTTTGAAGCTGCAGTATTTTCAATTAAAAAAAAAAGAAGACATCTGTCGGAATGCTTAGAAACGCTCGTGTCTGGAATGTTTCAAGCAGACTTCAATATAATAAACCGGCCAGCCCCCCTCCCTCTTTTGATAGCACCCACCAATCTAAATGAAATGTGTTGTTGTGTCGACAGCCGTAGGCACTGGCCACTCAGTCGGAGTAAACACCTGTCTGAAATTGCCTGGAATTGGTACAGTCCAGGGCGCGGAATCATTACGCCGGCATGAGATCGCCATGAAGCGCCTTTCTGTTTGTGTTGCCAATTTCATTAGGCCTGGGCGTGCTCTCTTCATGTTTCGTTGACAGCTCCCCCCCTCGCCCTTTTTTTTTTTTTTTTCCCACGGTGTCTCATCTTCTGCACAGAGCTCTCTTTTGTTTCACGTACAGCGTTTCTTTCTGCTTCCCTTTTTTTTTTTTTTTTCCGCCGTCTTATTTATTTGGTTTCTCTGGTGGAAGCTGGACAGGCTTCCTCTGGAGACGGAGCTCTCTCTCGTAGCGAGGACTCGGAAGAAGACTCGTAATGGAAGCACGCTGACGCGCCGCCTTGTCAGCTGGAACACGGCCGGCACACAAACACGAGACATCATATAGCGCTTTATATCCATACACCGATAGTGGAGCTGCGCTGCCAATGAGAGAGCTGAAATAATTGGTCCGCGGGGAGTCCCATTTTGTCTGTGTCAGTGGAAACAGCTCAGTGATAAAAAGGCAGAGATGCATGAATCAAAATAACATTTGAGGGGGGGGGGGTATGCGAACGGCCTGACCCCTCAAAGAAACGCTGTCAATGTAAATGGCTTCTCTTTGGAGGAATTATCTCTTACAAAACTGGCCAGACACATGCTGTAATATTAATAAATAAAGCACACGGTGTCCTCAGACAACACACGGCTACTCTGGCTTTCAGGTAATTGGAAAAAGCTTTGATTCGATTTTTTTTAATTCACTCTCCAACCATGTAGGATTTTTTTTTTTTTTTTTGTTCGATGTCTTTGAAGACAGGGTGTATCTTTCAAACATGCCAATTAGCCAACTTTTTTTTTTTTTTTTTTGAATAAGTCAGAGCAAATGTGCTGTCAGAGAGATGCCAAAGTCACTGTTCTTCATCCACTCAATTAGAACCCCAGTCAGAAATGTTGAGTTTTCTTGCCATCAGCGACTTAAGAGATCTGTGGTATTTCTGGTCTGTTGCACTCTTGGGGGAATAACTGCGTCGTGACTTGTTTTTTTTTTTTTTTTTGGGGTGGTGGGGGGAACATGCCGGCTCATGCTGTCAAAAGTTGTATTGGAGAACAACTTTCTCAGATTTAAAGCGAAGAGAAAACAATCTCCACGTCCCTGTCCGGATGATCATCTATAATTATTCTTGTCTTGTCAAAGAGGCGAAGGCGAAGCTAACCAGAGACCCCAGAGTGCTTACAGTGGAGCCTATCTGCATCTGGATCAGGGATGTGTACTCTCGTGCGCCATCTTGCCTTGTAAAGCGTCTGATCAACGACACAGCGAGAGTCGAAACGTCGGAACGCTTCTACTTCGAAAGTCTGAAATGGGAAGTGAAAAGAGCCACCTACATCTGGAGAAAGCATTCCTTATGTTTGCTGTTTTTTTTTTACTTCTCGAAGTTCTACAAGATGATTACAGCGCAGGGACTGAAAGAAAAAAAAAGAATGCAGAGGCAGCGCTACAAAATGAAACCCGACAGACAGTATAGTGCTGCTTCTTAACCAGGGCTCATTACAGAAGGCCGTGCTCTTTCCTCCGCTCCGCTCTCCTTTTCTTCAGCTGTTTTCTCTCCGCGTGTCATTTCCTCTTTTCATCACCACCTTTCCCTGTAGTTTCAATGCCCTCCGTCCCCGTTTGTTTGACTTTTTACTTCTCTCAATATCTCTTCCCGTGTTTGAAGGTGAACGCGGCGGCAGGTTCGCGCTCGAAAAAAAGCTGAAGCTGCCCCCTCAGACCTGGGCCTGCTCCTATAAAACTAAATGACTACAATGTTGGGCAGCGAAAAAAAAAAGCCCACAAAACTTCAACACTTCTTTTTAATCTTTCTGTGCCTCTGTGGGTGTTGCTTGAAAGTCCTGTATCCTCGCCTCGCCTCGTACGGCTGCGGGAAAGACTAAACGAAGGGCCTCATTTATAGAAAAGTAGTGCAACCAAGTGTGACCTCAGCAGAAGTATAGAGAGGAAGGGATGTAGAATAGCTAGTTTTGGAATTTACTTGAAATGGAAAGCCCTTTGTAATAAGACATACAAACATTATTATACGGTCTGATAGGTGCCGAATAGACAGAACTGAGCTGAACTTCTACTGCGGACTATGTCTGCGTTTGTGTCGTAGGCAGAGCAATTTGCGAGTGCCCTCGCGGGGCAGAAAGGTCAACGCAGGCGGCAAAACAAGCGCGATCAGAACCGCTGCTCCCATTATTTCCATCGTTTACTCATCCACGTCATGTGTTCCAGCAGTAACGCAGCTGTTATTTTTCCGTATCCTCACTGGACGGGGTGATTTGTCTTTATTTATGATCTTATTCTCGCTCTCGTCCGCTCTTAATTTGTTGTCCTCGTTTCGTTCTTTGTCTCCTCGGGTAAGGTCTCGCTCTCTGCCCTGGTTTGCCTCACCTCGCGGTAATAAAATGGACTTCCACGGCTAATAAAAACAAGAAGCAGTCAAGGCCAGGGCTTAATGCTATTATCAACGTTCTGATTTTGAAGCGTAATATTTACAATGTTCACCGAGTTGGTTTAGCTTATTAGCAATAGATGATTAACACGGAATGAGGACAGCGGCTAAGACAGATGTCGTTATTTTTGCAGGGGATAAACCAAAGTTGAACCTGACAATGTCTCTGGATGACAGGTTGAAGGTGATTGCACTTTATCCTGAGCAAAACGTTTCAGGGCAGCGTCTGATAAATTCTGAAGAATCACACATCTCAGCCTCATGTCCAGATAAAATCAATGGGCATCACAAACGTCGTACATATTTCCAGTGTGATCCATCCGGTGGTTTTCAGTGTGGATCAAAACGTCCTGACTCAACGTGGCTAACAAGCACATGGCTCGCCTGATGTGTTTACATCTTACTGAGGTCACATGGTTCATGTTTCGGCTTATACAGGGACAGACAGCCCCTCCTTATTGGTGAGTCCTCTTGTTTATGGAACATGGGGGGAATTTCAAGTGATGACAGCGAGAAAATCCAAACTGCACATAGAAAGGTTCACCTGTCAGACCAACACTTCTAATCACGAAGGTACAATTTAGCTTTAAAAAAAAAGAGCATATTGGTTAACTAATTTTAAATCAATCAAGAATGTGTTGCTGGTAATTGCAAAAGGTAAAGTGAGGAATCAATGGACAGAAAGCAAAACAAGACAATTTTTGTTTAATTGTCATGTTTTCCAATCACGTTGCAATACGAGGCCTTTCTACCAAGTTGCCACGATTTATTTAGACTGAACTTAGTTTCATAAATCCATTTTAAGTGTAAATACTCTTCAAGCACAAGATTAAAACCAGGGACAAGGAACGCAACATTGCAAACACCACACATCCTCATCTGATGAATCATCTATGGGATGTGATCCATGGAGGCCACAACTCACAACCCAGAGGATCCGCTGTCAACACCCCAGACACCACAGGACATCCCCACAGGTCCCTGTGTCCAGGCTGCCATGATCCAGAAATGTACAACATGTAGACAAGGGTACCGGCCTCAAGCAGAAACAGAGGTCCTAGCTTCCAGTTTGGGACATACCGGCATACTATAGAGTCTAAAATGTTAGAAGCAATCAAAGGAAGAAAGAGAGGAAAGCTTGGAGCTGGTGTGCTGTTGCTCCAGGACAATGGATCAGCACAGATGACAAAAACAGACAAATGTGGCTTGAGGTTAAAGAATGCTGCTATCAGCTTGATCTCCAGGCAAGGTGCTGCAAGCCACAGAACATGTATCGGTCAGTTATCTCAGGATTTAATTCACAGAAATGATAGAAACTCCAAGTTGAGATTCATTTTATATTATCTAATGATACCAACTCACACTAAAAACTTGTGTCACACGTATACGGCTCTTTTAAAGATGAATAGATGGTGAACAGATGTGCCAAGACTCGTGAAATGTGTAAAAACCATTCATTTCCTGTTGTTTTAAATAAAGTAAAATAATCTTGCACCACCCTGACAGAGCTAACATAGCGTGTGCCGTGCAAAGAAAAGGAAAAGTTATTTAATTATGGCAAAGTACATGAGCTTTTTTTTTTTTTTTTTTAATTTAAAAAAAAAAAAAAAAGTGTTGACTTTTTCAGAAAACACCCCTGAGAGTTTCCTGCACTCATCAATCATTTTTGCTGTAAAGTTTCTGTCTTGTTCATGGTGCAGTGAGAGTTGAAGCTGCAGGCTAATGTGCCACCAAAACTCTCACTGCAAAACCGGAGGCGAGGGAAAGGAAAGGGAAAAAAAAAAAAAAAAGACCCTCCATTCCCACTTCCCTACAATCATTTTCCGCCCTGAAACCGAACAGGTGGCACATGGCTCCCCGGAGACATGGTGACAACCAGGAAAACAAATGTTGAGGCGACTCGAGCGCTGGAGTCTGGCTGGCAAATAAATATGCTCGGGCTTAATTTTCGTGATCAATGAATGGTTTCAGGGGGGAAATCTGCATGTAAGAGAGGAAAAAGTCTGGTACATAACATAAGCTAATTCGCATCTGAAAGTGTAATGGCTGTAGCCACAATTTGTGCTCGCTTGGCATCTCCCCCACTTCCTCCCCCAGCCTCCCTCCCTGCGTTCGCTGCGAGTCCCCTGGGAGGCGATTGTGTTTGGGGCCATGTTTACTCTGTGAGGAAGACTTAAAAAGTCGAGCAACATCAGTACTGTACAGACTCATTTGCAAAACATATGAGGCAGGCAACCTGTTCCCTTTCAGTCTATCCACAAGTTGTAAACACTCAATAAAATATGCAGTGATTATAGGAGCACTCAGATGGATTCTTTAAAATTACACTCTGTTGTTTCTCATCGAGGGTAGATCTTGCTCTTTGGTGTTTTCCTCAGTGACTCATTATTTCATCTCTTTATATTAACTGTACACAGACTGTCAAGAAAATCCATGAGATGGACGAAGTCCTAAATTACTTTTTCCTTAACTTCTATAAAAATCAGATTAATATGTAGTGAAAATTAGTTGGATCCACTTTTGGTTTGAACTTCCAAGAACTACTGGCTGATATTTGGGAAACACACTAGAATGCTGATTCTTTCCTGCCTTTTGCTGATGTATTGCCACGTTTTTTTTCCCTTTGGGAATAATGTAAACTGTGTCAGCTCTGGAAGAAGGCATCCTCACGCAGGAATGTGGATCGGACAAGAAAACCAAAACTGGGGATCGACTTATAAAAAACATTTCTTTAGCACAGCTAGTGGTCGAAAAATCTTTAGAATTCACCTGCTCCTCGAGGCAACATCTCAAGGTTACTGACAATGACACTATTATCACAATTCTATCATTTAGTCTTATGAAATTAAAGGATTTCTACAACACTAGTAAAGCGAGGGTTGTGATAATCAACTTTTGTTGATGCTGGGGATGTTCCATGCAACTAATGTCCCCATCAATCAAACTGAAATCTGAATTTAGACAAACTGACAACTCTAAAAGAAATAAACGTTGTGTACCAGCCTGGATGTGATCATTTTGCACCAAGGCACCATGTATTCAGACTCCCATTAACCTTGAGTTGAGTGGAAGCCTTGTGTTTTCTTTTCAGATTAAGAGGAATTTGTTGTGAGATTTTTAGAATTACACAAAAAAAACAAACCTAAAGATACGATTAGAGAGGTTAAGTAAATGTAGAAGTAATATAGTGGACAAACCTGTGGAAAAAACTCAACCTAATGAAAATCTACTCAACGCTGAGACCTGCTGGCAGGGCGGGATACAGCAGGATGGACACGCATGCGCTCTCTCGAGTTCAGTTAAGGACACCACAGCCTGGAAATTACCCAGTAAAGATGGCGTCCGGAAAGTTGTAAGAAACCCACCACTAGGGGGGGCAAGCAGGAACCCAGTGTCGCAGCAGAGTCTTAGATTACGGTTTGCTAAGCAGGAAATAATGCTGACAAGGACTCTCTGATGGGTGTCAAAGAAATCAGGTTGGGAGTTGGAAGAAGTTCGCAAGTATATAAGGACATGTGATGCATTGTTAGCCAAACTAATTTTGCGAGAGTTTGCTCATGTTTGTTTGTGCAGCCTCTGTTTCAAATAAACATTATTGACAACAGACTCTGACGACCTTTTGGAGATTTTTTCCTTCTTGTTTTTGGGACCTGATATCTAAGGATCGTTATTCAGTTCTATGTTTTGACGACGCTGCCTGATCATCACCGGCCCAAACCAGGCAAGCCGAGTCAAATTACTGCATTTGTCTGCAATAAAAGACGTCATGTTGGCTTGCCCAGTGCGGCTAACATTAGCAGCACCATGTTAGCATTCACATACCTGTGCTAGTCACCTATTTATTCTGACAGAACACACAGTTTTATTTACTTTATCTAACTCGAAATACTTCAAAATTGCACTGATCTTTCCAAATTTAAATTTTTCTCAGATTGCACTTGACAATATCTGTAAGTTAGCGCATCTTGGAAGCAACAGTTGACTACCATGCATTAATTAAAATGTTAATTATTAGCTTTACTGACTAATATTTCTGGCGCCAACTTGCAAGAGTACCAACATTTATCCATTTTGTCTGAAAATTCTGCTTCTCTGAGCAACCTAGTCTCTACAAAATCGCGTTCCGATGCCACTAAACTGCTTTTGCAATTATGTTTTGAGGGAAACACTTTCTAATAAACACATCTACTGCTTTTACCGTCGCTCTTTTATCAAACAGGGTGGAACTGGTCACCTTGGTAATGCAGTGAAAAGGTTGTACTTTAAACCTGAGGGAGTCTTTTTTTCTGTTCACTTAAGGTCTACCTTTTTCAAAAGCTTTCAAGTGCATGCTTATTATTTGCTGTTCAAATTCTACAAACCTAATCTACTCCCGAAGATTGTTTGTGCATCATTGGATTGCTTGAAGGAGTTTAATTTTTTTACACATGGGGGGCTTTAAAGTGGAATACATACTTGTTTTTATGGCTTGTAATGTTGTTGATGCTTTATCCCACATGACAGAGTTGATTTAAACCAATTCTGTTGTTGCTGTAGTCGCCCGCTGATATGATTGTAACACAAAATGGCAACAAAATCTACTTTTCTCACAGGGAGGAAAAAAAAAAAAAAAGAGACAAAAGCATGCAGCAGTCGACCACTAAGCCCTTTGATGGTATTGCTGCGTAATGCTCTATATGTTGTTCAAGGCTCTCTCTGAAGTAGCCTCTCAAGCCTATTTGGCTGACCTCCTAAGTCATTGTCAATTAAGTCAGTGCTGATGCTTGCTTTGGCTTACAGAGCGAGAGCGAGTGCAGTTTTCGGTCCACTCAAGGCTAGGCTCATAACATGGATGCTGAATGACACCGCATGAGGGCCAGAAAAAAAAAAAAAAAGAAAAAGTGAAAAGAGCGGCTGTAGTGACTCAGATGAAAGAGCTTCGGCTCAAGGCTCCCGACGAGGAAGTGCGGACGGCGAAATTGCATCATCTGTGTTCGATGATGTCCTGTTTGTAAGTGCAGGACTTGCAAGAAGCTGCACGTACTGTACCGGATTTATCCCCGACAGTGTTGCTGCGCTCAGCTCGCTCACCGGTTCTTTAGTTAGCGCTGAAAGGAAGAGATGTTGCAGATGTCGAGACACGCATGTGTCAAATGTACCACCCACCACATTGTGCTTTGGCAGGAAAGATAGGTGAGGTTCCAGCTGACCAATTGCACGCTGACATACAGTCAGTCAGTCAGATTGATGTCACGGAGGACTGCGGTGCCTGGATCTCTCATGGAAAGAAAATGATGGGTTGCTCTGGTGCGATCAATTACAAAACCGTGGTGACATCGGGAATCATCCCCTACAACTCTGCTTAAAGAAAGGACTGAGCCTTTGTGTGGGAGAAGAAGAACAGCCCCATGATTGCAGAAAAAAAAAATCTGTTTTGGGGGAGAATTTGCTGCCCCCAACATCAGAAATCACACTATCCTAAATTTATGCCGTCCCCCAGGAAGACCAAACGAATAAGGCCACTACGAGGGATAAAATATGCAGGCCTGGCAGACGAGCAGCAAAACACGAAGGTGGCGTGGCTGATGCTGGCCAATTCCTACGCTTGGCCTTCAAGCTCCTTGGCATCGCAGATTTATCTTTTGGCCCAGAAAAGGCATTAAGACAGCTGTGGATTAAGAAGGGCGACCTGTGGACACACACACTTGGAACTGATCAATCCTTAGCTAGGTCACCTGCCTGAGGGGATGTTGCCGGATCTGAAACAGCGGACGATGACCCGCTTATGTGGCAGGTTGCATTGCGGGATGTGGGGAAAGGACATAACAGGATGCGGTTTTGGCATATGGAAAGATGGAACGTGCACTTGTTTGCTTATTGTTAGGAAGGCTACGATAAGAAGGGAAAGTTTTCTTGTCCTGAAGATGAAGAGAGGCTATTTTACTGCCATTAGGACGGCCGCATTAACAACTTGTGTAACCTCAAACACAGCACAATTCCACATGTGTCAAAAAGTACGTCGATTTATTGTGTTACGACTGAAGAAAGCACAAAAAAACAAGTGATTCCTATTTGTTTAGGACTTTTCTACCAATAGGAACTCACTGTCTTTCAGTTACATCAAATAAAACGACATTTCCAAAGTGAACATTTGAGCTTTGAAGCAGTTCTCTACCTGCTACCTCATAGTATATTTCCACCTCTCTGGCTTCTCTGCATCCGCCGAGCTCTCTTAATTTAGTCTCAGTTTGAGGTGTCATGCTCAGTGTACATCCTTGTTAATTTCCCCCCAGATGCAGCCCCATTTCCTGGCTACGGGAAGGGCTTCTTTTTTTTTTAAATTATTTATTTTATTTCCCCAAGACCTAATCATGGAAGGTAATTCTCGTATTAATTCGCTTAACCCCAACCAAGTGTCATGAATTAAATATCTTCCCAAACACATTCAAATCATTTCACATCCAAATCAGCATTAATCATATCTAATTACACAATTACGCGTTTATTCTGTTTCGCAGTGGAGCAATCAGGAGCCAATTAGCGGGATTAGACAAATATATACGTTGGGTTGCTTGGAAAAACTTGAAGTGTCTTTAAATTATCGGCAAGGCAGGGTTAGATCGCAGCCTGATGTTTTGCCTTTCATTTCCCCCCGTCCTGGTCAAGTTAACGTCTTGCATTCTAAAGTCCTAAAAAGGTCTTATGAGCAACAGTAAAATTATTCAGCAGTGACTCAGCAACCCATAATTTTAATAGCAAAGCCATAATGTGTTGTGCTTTCATGCCAGCAATAAATCCATCGTCTCAGGTATTGATTTTCCAAATGGCAGATTTCGCATTTTGAAAGAAATTATTCAGCCACCTCCTTTATCTCCCCAAATCTCAAACCCATTCTACTTTGCCTCTCTGCCTCCATCTTGTTTACTCCATTTGTTTGGCCTATCTTCTTCATTCTTTCATTTCCATCTCTGCATTCATTCCCCGCCTTCCCTTAAAAAAAAAAAAAAAAGAATAAGGAACGGTCTGGAAAAGTTAATTTATAGACGCCTCAGACGGATCTTAATTTGTGATGATATAATGTTTGATACGCGCCCTAAAACTTCCCATTTGTTTGAATAGCTGAACATTAACGCTGCTAATATTTTCACATGAAACCTTCAGCTGAGGAGCCCGTGGTCAGATTTATTATTTAGCTGGACGAAAACCAACATTAGTCTGACTGATTCCGCGGATAATATCAGACAAATCAAAATCATTAGGCCCCATAATTAGACCTCACAGTTTCATGTGTAAAAATACAGGCGAGTGAGTAATTAAAGAACAAAACGGAATAAATGAGCGGAGGAACGTCGTGAATGCTGATGTGCTTCCGCGGAGGCAGACTGCATGGTTCAATCATGCCTTAAAAAGGCTGAATGGGCTGGCTCAAGTTTGATTTTGTATCAAGATGGCAAGAAAAAAAAAAGGCAACTTTGAGAGAAGGTTGGGGCACAGATGGCAGGAGCTTCGGTCAAGGAGGCTGCTCACCTGGCTGGAGTTTCAACAAGAATAGCGATTAAAGTCACGTACGTTTATATCTGAGGAAATCGTGGTTATCATTTCATAAAAAGGAGCAAATCTTCCTCAGGTGACTTTCAGCAACAGCACATCTGAGAGCTCAGTGGTGCAGATAGGTGCTGGTTTCGCTGAAAGCTTGACCCTTACACCCAGACTCTTATTTTACTGCTGTGGTTTGGGTCCACTCGTCCCTGTAGAGGGAAGGGTCACTGCGAATCAATACTAATAAGTTGTTCTTAGTGATCGCCCTTAATCCGGTTATGAAACATTTCTGTCCTGATGGGAGTGGCCCTGCCCACAATGACATCCATATGGGGCATGAGAGGTCACTGAATGGCTTTATGAGAGGAGAATTATGTGAATTATAGACTATGGGTTGAAAGAATAGTGGTCTATGTCTCCAGTTGGAGATTTGAGGAGCTGTTGTGGTGACACATAGTGGTCTAACACCTTATTAATACAATTTATAGTGTTTTTTTCTCTTTACTTATTGCGATAAGGTTTCACATGAATATAGCATTTCTCCTAAATTATATCAAGTCTGCTCCTGAAGCAAACATTTTAAAAAATTACATTAAAGTACACGTGTGAGACTGTAAAGTAGCACTCTAGTGAATCAGTTCCTCATGTACATAAAGAAGGATCTCGCAAAAGACACATAAAAATGATAAAAGTTGATAAAACAGTGGCTCAGAAGCTACAGCATTTAGTCATTATAATATAACCCATCAGCACATGAAGACTTTCATGGGTGCTCACTTTTTTTTCTTATTTTTTTTTAACTTAGTCACGGCCATAAATGACATTTATCAAACACTTGATGTACCTTTTTGTTCCCCTTTTAATAAGAATAAATACAAAGAATGAGAAAAGTGCTGGAAAGTGGCCACTGCTGCCTGCTGAGAGTCTTTCAGCACCACGGACAGCGCCGAGACAGGGACACTGTTTATTTCAGCTATAAAAGCAGCACACTTTATAGCTGATGGACAATATGTCCGATTAAAGGAAATATTTTATTTTCTGTCTACAAAGGCAATCTGTGAATCAAATACAAAAGAGAGAAATGAATGAAGCTTTGATTTGCGGCATTTGGAATCAAGAAAGTTTGTTATTTTTTTTAGAATAAGATTGAACCAATTTTGTGAAACTCTACCGTCACACTCGGATGGTGACGGTGAGAACAGAACGCATGCTGGTATCTTAATTAAAGACAATTAGTGAGGAGTTGTTCGCATGCACAAATTGTATTTTTATGCATGATCCATGACAAAAAACAAACAGCATATTGTCGATATTTTAGAGGGAGCTGGTGTCTTTTAAAGAAGAGCCAGAACTCCCCCTGGCTCCCCTGTACTTCCCATGCTGCCCTCCTTGCCTGGAAAAGGTCCATGTCTTTTCTAACTCCATGCCCTTGAGTGTTTGAGGTTGGCGGCCAACTAGCAGAGACCCCAGGAAGCCACTGCTCCCAGCCAAGAAAGTCAGGTCCAGCAGATTAAGACACACTGAGGTTTCTTTTTTGCTTCTAACAAGACATAGCATGCTAATTATTGACCTTTACGCATATTTTTTTTACACAAAAACACACGTACCTTTGGGCTTTCTTTCAAGCTAAGCCAAGTTAATTATGTTATAGTTTTTTATTATTTAATAGTGGGACACAAGTTGTCATCCGATGGGATATTAGTTAGCAAGAGGAAGGCACTTTCACTTTATTGGAGGCCCCGTTTTTAACAAAGTCTTTAATCAGGAAGGACAATCGTGGTTAAATTAGGGTTACAAACTGTCTGGCTCTCTTTGTGATGCAACATATTCGCCTCTCTTCATCAGCCACCTTCTTACTTTGGCTTTCGCCCAAGTTGGACCGAGCCCAAACCCCCACCCCCCATACAAATTTCACATTACCGAGGAGTCATTTAATCCAATGTTAATATCAATAAATACTGATTAATGTAGCTTTAAGTAAAGGAAAACAAAGCGAGCCGATCCAAATCCAATAATCCGAGGGAAAAAGGGCTACAGCGAATGTGGCTGGAGCCTTGTAAGTTGGACTAATCGATAGGAATTTTGAGAGAATCAAAAGGTGGGCGAAGAGGTCAGAGCATCTCAAGAACAAATTGATTTCCGGGGCCCTTTGAAAAATTGAGGTTAGTATTGAGAGTCAACAGTGTCAAATGCAAGGCACAGCTCGCGGGATTAATACTTGTCCTTCCTTCCTGAAGCAAATGGCATTGATTACACATTCTGTCCAGTAGTTATGCAGTTGGCTATTGTCAAAGACACAATCTTCACGCTGTTTGAATCGATTATCGGGGGAGTGGAGGAGGGGGGTGGTGGTCTCCTCCTCCTCCGCCGCCGCCGCCGCTCACTCACCTCCACGACCAAACATGCACTGTCATGCCCTGTAAGTCTACTTTACCTCCTAATGCTGCGAGACTGTCTGCGGCCACTTTTGAAGTCTCTCTCTTTACTTTCACTTTGTCACTGCCAGGGTCAGAGAAATCATGAAATAGCACAGGGCTCCCAGTGGGGCACTTTGTTTTCTGTGACACCGAGAAAGTCATTTGTCATCACACAGCTAAAGAGTTATCCTGTAAAAATAGAATCAAATATATCTTCACCTCACCCGCTTTTTCCAGAGGCAGTCATCCTGTTTGCTGTTTCATATTTTTCTCCCCCCCTCCTTACTCCCCTAATCTCTCATTCCCTTCTATCCTCCCCTCCTTCGCCTGTTTTACCTTCCTGCCTAATTTGGTACATGATCTGATATTTTGATGTAATTAGCTTAAAAATGATTCAAGAGCCGGATTGCACTTAAAAGCAATTTACTTCGTTTAGCTTCATTTATTTCTGCCTATCAAGATGTTCGAGTTGTTCCACTTGAAAATGCCGGAGTGTGCGTCTGATTCAACACTAGACTCTGTTTACCTGCCTCGCCCCCCCGAGAGGACACGAGGAGAGGAAGCATCTTCACCCTGCTTTGACTTTCACTTCACTCTCACTTTTTTTGGAGGGAGGGGGGGAGGGATAGACTTCCCAGCTTGTGTTAGTGCTTTCGCTGGGCTTTACGTGGCTTTTCAACTCGCCGGGTGGATATTTTTCTTAAGAGCGTGGCTATGCTTTGCGGATACATTCACACCTAGCCGAGAGCCGACGGCGGCGCAGGCCCGGACCACCTCTCCTGCAGCGATTCATTTACACCTTGCATTAACCTGCACCTTTCCCCCATCCAGACGCCCAGATATTTAGATGCCAGGTGTAAATTGGGTACATTCGTTTGCATTCCAAAAAAAAGCAAAATGAAAAAGCACCGCTATTGCACATGCTTTGAAATCATATGCTGAGATCACAGCATCACAGCTCACTTCCTTCAGGAAATGATGTATCACACTCACTGCTATGACAGAAATAAACAGCGTATTAAATATGCAGATTAAAGCAGGTAAGAACATTTTTTTAAATCCATCTCCGGTTGTTGATTAAACCACTAAAAACACATTTCTCTGTATTAAAGTTACTTATTGAGAGTTTTCCCCCATTAGAATAATCCCTTCCTGCTTTAAAATGGCTGAGACATAACTTGACGTTGTAAAAAAATGTGCAGATGTATGAAGTCTCTGCCTCTCTCTGCTGCAGATCGAGCACACCAGCTCACCCGCAACCCTGCTCAAACACTATAAAACTGCTCTTACACAGTAGCAGGTTGTGATTTGGAGTAATTCAGCTGTACATGTTCGAACTGGAAACCGATGCTGTAGAAGAATAATAACAGAAAGCTCGACCCTGCAAGCTGACAGGATTTAAGCCTTAGATTTTTAAAGTATGAATCTCTGAATGTGTGAGAGTCCATGACTGTATCACACTGCTATGACATAAATCAACAGTGAAGTAAATATTCAGATTACAGCAAAACTACAGTCCAACATTACAAAACAGATACTTTGAAGAAAATTCAATGTGCCCTTCTTGTTCAGATTCAGCTGTAGAGAAGTACAACCGTAATGAACTTAACAAATTGGGACATTTTCAGCCTGATATCATGGATCAGTATAAGAATAATGAAAAAAATCCTTTTTTCGTTTGCTTTATGTGTGGTGATGATCATCCAAACTTTAACCTGAAGCTCAGCCATTTAATCTAATTTTTCTGCTCTAAAATAAAAGGCAGAAAGTTTTAAATGTGTACACACGACATGAGAAATGTTCCTGAAGCGGTTTCCGATTTAGTTTTGTTTATTGTTCATTTGGAAATTGCTTTCCATTTCAAAGGCATCAAATACTGTTATTGTATCAAAGCTGCTAGCATCCTTTAGCATCAGTTTCATTAAAATGTAATGCCAGTAGACATCCATCCATCCATCATCTATACACCGCTTAATCCTCACTAGCATTGAGGAGGGCTGGAGTCTATCCCAGCTGACTCAGGGTGAAGGCAGGAGACACCCTGGACAGGTCATCAGTCTATCACAGGGCTACACTTAGAGACAGACAACCAAGCACACTCACATTCACACCTACAGACAATTTAGAATCACCAGTTAACCTCAACATGTTTTTGGACTGTGGGAGGAAGCCGGAGAACCTGGAGAGAACCCACACTGCACGGGGAGAACATGCAAACTCCACGCAGAAAGATCCCGGGTGTCCGAACCGGGATGTGAACCGCTGTGAGGCAACAGCGCTAACCACCGACCTACCCTGCAGCCCGCCAGCAGACATGTAGGAGTTTTTTCCAGTTTAAAACTCCCTCATAAATGGGTTAGTTCCACGTCAAACTATCATTTTATCCACTTAGTTTTGTTTTATTTTGATACTTAAGTTTTTTATTCGCTGTTTTGTTGGCTCACAGCAACAAAACTACTCGGTGAGGTTCAGGAAAAGATCACGGTTGTGATAAAAACACATATATAACAATCTTTCACAACATTAACCACATGTTACAAGGCACAGTTCTTGTTACCCGAATACTAGTGACACCAGCAGCTAGAACATTTGTCTAAATCTATTTCACTGTGACATTCACTACTTTTTATACTGAACACTAAAAAATTATGCTAAAGGGCATCCAGAGCATTCTAACAGCACAAGAGGCGAGAAGTTCAGAATAAGAAAGTCTGTCGCAACCGTCACATTAATTCAACAACAACTGAGAAATATGGAATAAGAAAATGCTGCACAACATCCTAAACAATCAAATGACACAAACCTCATATCAACTAGATTTGGTTCTTTTAGAGTTTGAGTAGTATTCTCAATAAATGAATGCATGATACATACACTGCACAGTATCTATTTGGGCAATCCAGTGATATCACATGGGAAAAAGAAACCGACTACTTGATCACACATGATTCGGTGGTCTGCTTTATGCCACAGGCGACTCCACAGGGTGAAAAGGAGGCATTTTGTTCAACTCTAAAATGCTCCAAGAGGATGTAGTGCACTATACGTCTGACGTATTACTGATAAGTGGACAATGGCTACGTGTGATTTCTGTGAATGGACACTTTACCTTAAGCATTCCAGAAAACGAGTACCAACAGGTCACACACCGTGACTGTCGAGTCGGTCGTTGAATTTAAACGCATTGGATAGAAAAGGGGAATGCATGATGTACATCACAATAAAGGAACAGAGGGGGGTTGGGAGATTTTACAAGAAAATATCAAGCAGAGCACTTGTGTTGCTCTGTAAAAAAAAAACTGGTTGCTCAAAGTCAAACACAACAGGTTGCAGGTGTTAAGTGTAATTTGAAAGTGTTTGCATTTCTTTCTTGTTGTCAGTGTCGATTAAATTTGTGTTCATGCTGGTGATTTGGTTTTAATATGCATAATGATTACCTAATTGCTTAAAAGCTCTAGGATGCCAAAACAGATCTTTGTAAATGGAAAGTTGGATCGCGTAAATTAGGGGAAGCAGAGAGCCAAGCTGAAATGAGTGCAAATGGAGTCTGCCCTATGGCCTAGGGGTATTAACTTATTGATTGATTTTTTTTTTTTTTTTGGGTAGTTTGGCTATTTATATGTTCGATTTGGGAAGATTTGCACATTTTTCTTCATCGACTTTTATTTGGAGGAAGAGAGGACATGCAAAAAAAAAAAAAGAAATAATTTGCTGCAATTGTTGAGATTTATGGCAACAAAACAAATGTTATCCTGCACAGCTGACAATGCGGGAACACGTTTTTTGTGCCGCCGTAAAAAAGAAAAAAAGAGACAAAACTCCTGTCTTTCCGTCAACTGTTTGGCATGTCACACCTCGCGCCTTCAGACGCTTGAAGTGAAGAAAATGAGAATTTTCTGCATAATTAATCTCAGTGATAGAGCAATAATGAAGTTCCAAATTGCAGCGGCATGCAGCGCACGCCGAGCGGCGGGGAAACTTCTGAGAATGGATCCAGCTGCAGAATCTATGCGAGCACGGGACCGAGCGCTTTGTATAGATTGAGCGGCTTGAATCTATAGAGTCAAATGAGTTGCCATCGACTGAATGCTCGCTGATTGACATTTAAAACCTTGACACAAACAAAAAAAAAAAAAAAATCCTCTCTGTCTCTTAATTATTGCGTTTTTCCTTCGGGCTCCGTGTGGATAAAGGCTATAGAAACATTGCATTTAGTTATGCCAAATCTATACATAATTGATCATCCTGGCTTGAATTATTTATTCTTATCAGGATATAAATATTGCATGGCTGACATGAATAATGAATCGCGATCAAATTCAATTCTCTGTAGCTTTGGACTATTGTAAGCACTTGGCCATGGGTAATTGCATATTGACTGGGGGTTAAGCCAAATGTTTGTCAAACTGTGAATAAGACAGAATGACTGCTGAGCTTTTTTTTTTTGCCTGATAAGGGACAATTCTCTGTATGTCGCCTTTATTCCAACTCCAGCTGGTGCGAAAATATTGAGACTCCGTCCCAGAAATACTTCAACTTTTTCCCTCCCTGGTGATCTGTAGAGCTCATTATGTATGTTCATCTGACCGCCCGGCCTTTCTATTGAACATGTCGCAGCTTTGTGAAGGCGACTGATTTCAATCCAAGAAAAAAAAAGTAAGGAAGATCTCAGCGAGGGGGAACTGAATGAGTCACTCATTCATGTTCGCACAGCTGAGGTGCCCTTAAGAGAGGTGTTTAACCCCCTACTGGTTCCAACCACGGGGGTTCGGTAGCCAAACGTGTGAGCTCCTGTAAATCAGCGGGAAGTCGTCCCGCCTTCAAAAGCAACCGACGGAGATAAAACAAAAATCGTGTAATTGACAACTTTAAGAATAGCGGCTAAGTTTTTCGTGGATATCGAAACGCCGACTCAGCGGAATTTTGGAAGCGTTTATAACCGATCCCGTCTCTGTAATGCATTAAAGATCAAAATCCGCAAGGCTCTGTTTCATTAACGTGTTTGAAAAGAAAAAAAAAAACATCAATGAAAACTGCGGGAATAACATAATTTAAAGGGTTCTGTGAGAGATGAAAGCGGCTCATATGCTCCGGCGTCATACCTTGGGAAGGTCAAAAGAAAAAAAGTGAAACTCCGTCCGTGCTCTTTAAACTCATCCATTACCTCATCTGAACCTTGGCGTAAAACCAGAGGAGCTCAGTGTAGATTTCAACATTATTGCAAAGGGTTTAACTCCGTGTGATCATTTGAGCTGCGGTAATTTAAAAAAAAAAAAAGGAACCCCAGCAATAAACACCGACATGATTAACTCTATAGGTAGCGTTGCAGGAAAGCTGCCAACGTGATGGATTCAGATCTCATGTGAAGCAGTTTACATATACTGCTCTGAATTATGCAGCTAAAGCCGCGATGGGAAACATGTATGGATTAGCATTTAATAAAAACAAACTTCGAATCTCATAGACGGCGATTGCCACTTCTTGCTATATTGAGCTGGGACTGAAAATGACTGACCAATGAGAAGAGGTGCGAGACGGAGTGTGTTCCTGTCAGTCACCTCCAGCCAATTAAACCGGGGTTGGGAAAGCGAGAAGCAGTGGGGCGGGGGGGAGGATGTGTCATTCCTTATGTTTCTTAGTCAGGAGAGCTGATCTGGTTAGAAACACTTCAGTGAATTCAAATTGCCCATATTTCAGATATCTATGTACTGTAATGCAATGCATCCTATTACACTGCACAGCTATTGGTATAAAGATGTAAATAGGGCCTGCCCTAGGGACAGAGGCTATCCGCATGTTTATTCAGCATCTTTTTATAGGATGTGTGTGTTTTTTTTCTCTTCAAATTAAATGAAAAAACCTCAACTCTTGACCCCTACAGTGAGGGAATCTGGAGGCTCTGTGGTGCTTCATAGGGCATTTTCCTGGCAGGGTTTGGGTCCATTTGTCCCTTTTGAGGAAAAAGGTCACTGAAAATCAATACAGAGTTGTTCTGAATGGTCATCTTTACCCTATGACAAAGCAGTTCTACCCTGATGGGAGTGGTCACTGGATGGTTTGATGGAGATGTTTTGAAACCGATGCTGCGGCCTTCACAGCCATCAGATCTCAACACATTTGATTTTGTGTGCAGAGTGTTTTCCATCATCATCATCAAAAGGAGGGAATATCTTTGTGTTTTCATTTTGAAATTGGGGTGCGTCACATGAATAAGAAGAACTTTCATAGATATTCTTCTGTCTTATCTCAGACATACAGACACTACAAGGTATTAATATTTGAGTGTCTTGTCTATCCCAGATGTTCATTCTGCAAAACTTGCAGCTGGAAGCACTAAAATTTGCAGCGGCCGGTTGTGATGTGGACATACGACACCAACACGGAGTCCGATTGGAGACTACGCCGGCAGATACCCAAGAGAAAATGGTGACAACGTAAACAAAAGAGGAGGAAGACAGCCTGAATCCATGCTAGGCTAAAGGCTAACCCCTCCAGACCAGCAGGACCGTCGCTCCTACTCGCCAATGTCCGCCCCCTTGACAACAAGCTACGTTTGCTGAGAGAAACCTGCAGAGAGTGGAGGGACTGCTGAAGAGGTTCCCCATGTTCAACGTGATGGACACAGTGCCCCCTTCAGGAGACAGCAAGAATGAATGTTTAGTGTCTTATCCCAGATGTTCATTCTGTAAAACTTACTAGTTAAATGATCCTGAAGAAACGCTCACTCATCTTGCCTGTACAGCAAAATGACAATAAACTTGATTTGATTTGATAAGATTATCACGCTAGAGGGAGCGATCAGGGAGCAGCGCACCACGTGATCCCACGGGGAAACAGATGGAAACAAACTGGAGACTGTGGAGCAACGACTCTAAACTCTAACTCTGGATGTTAACTTGTACATTTCAAACACATTTCATATTGTTGTAGCGGTCCCAAAGTCTAGTTTAAGATGAGATCTCACAGTACAAAATGATCTGAGCCCAGCATCGGTTCAGATCAAGATCCCAAATCAGATTATCAGCTTCACCTTACTGAGACACTTTATGTTAGTTTGTCTTTGAATTTATGACCCATCTGTGTCTCACACAAAAAAGCATGCAACAGCAAAACTGTGACATTACTACTTTTTTATTTCTATTCTCATGCATCCATATCACATGATTTGCACGTTTCTTTTCAAAAACAGCATCAAACTAATTTGTTGTTCGTGTCAGAAGCAACTAAATGTCGTGTTTAACAAAGCTACTGTATAAAAGTCGTCTTAATCGTTGTGAATATTAACACAACCCTTGTGCAAACATCGTGTGATGCACTCTCTTTTAACACCGCTGTATATTTTTATTTCCAGCAAAATAATGTATTGCACCTTTCAAAGCTTATGACTCATATTCAATAGTGCACTTTAGTTGGGGTCTTTGGTATTTGCTGCTGCTACTTTGGTAGGCTGACAGCCAGAATGTAGAATTAATTTCCCCTCACCTAGACCTGCTTGCGCGCACTGCCAGACTCTGGGAAACTGATAAAAAGGCAAGACCTGGCACGGAGCGTTTCTCTCTGGGAAGTTGCTATGTTTGGTGGATGCTATAGGGCAGAGCTTGCTCAGCCAAGCTACAGATATTACACTCATTTTCAGGGGGCGGGTTGCCATTTACAGTCACGTCTGCCCGCCAGTGCTGAAGACAGCAAAGATAAGGGGAAAATGTTCCAGTGGCAGGGCAAGTGAAGGCATGGGTCTGCTGCTTTGATTTCAGATTCTGTCGAGTCCATGATGCCGATGAAATATTTCTCCCTCAGGCGCCTAATACACACAGGGCTGATCATGCCGCTGACAGAGTGGAGGGCTAACTCCATTTTTTATGTCAAGTAGTCGATGTATATTTTTGTCTGATGCAGAGGAGCACCACTTTCCCTCGCGTTTTTCCTACTTAGTCTGGTCACTTATCAGCGATTTCCACAGAAATAGATTCGGTTTGTGGCTGCAGCTGACCTTATTCTGTGCACGAGGTTCTCCACTGCAAGATTTTTTTTGCAAATTACGGTGTTGTGAGTAACATAGATGCGATGGAAAAGTAAATAAAAGGTTTCTGCGAGTTTGAAACTAAGTTTTAAAGGCTTGCATAACAATCGGATGGGCTGAAAGATTATTTCAAATCTCTGCAAATAATATATTGTATGACTTCTCCACAGCTGCAGCTGCTCCGACACATTTTTAGTCACAGATTTGTCACCGTTCTCTCGGCGTATTAGTTCGAAATCTTGAGCACATATGTTGGGAGGAGAAAAAGTTCTGAAACTCAAGTTTACAAATTAGGAATCTTCATTTTGGATGTGTGCTTGTGTTAGAGACTGTTGGACAATCACTTATCAGAGATCTGCCTACACAGTGGCACGCCTGTTACTTATTTCATTTCAGGAAGCATCGTCTCGCAGTTTTCATCTGAAACAGAAGTTTGTTTCAGTCTCGCAGACATGTTTTTAATTAGACTGCAAGCTTCAAATGCTTAGTTTCAACCTTCCAAAACTTTTTTTCTTGTCTTACTGCTGTTGTGAGAAGTGAGTGACTCTTGTTGTGTGGAAAGTGATGTTAGCAGCACATAGCGACAGGCTAATCCAACAAAATTGCTTTAATTTAGGACGATATTAATAATTACCGAGCATTTTTATTGGCCATTTGTGAATAAAACAAACAGCAGGGAATAAAGTTTAAATCAAATTCAACCACTTTAGACGATTTCTTAAGATATACAGGTAATTATTTTGATCCTAACACACAAATAAATGCTTTAAATGAAATAAATATAGAGTTTACTTGGATGCCCACGCTAGAGGATGGCAAACCACTATGTGCTTTAATGGCATGGTTTGCATTGAAACACTGTTGGATTTTCCGTCCAACAATGTTTTTTTGTCTATTGCAATTCCTTCAACAGCCTTTTCTAGTAACTGACGATAAAACCAGACATCTACCACAATTACAGACCTGGAAAGGAATCAGATCTGCATGTTTGCTTATCATTTATCTGAAGAGTTGGGCATCCAGAGCAGAGATAGACTCATTTATCTGAGGTGCAGAGGTGTTCATAACCATTCTTGAACTCTTCAGTGAGCCGTCTTCTCAACAACAATCCTTCCTCCTTCGCATCTTTACGAAGCTTAAGACATTTTTTCCCCCTTCCTACTGCTTTTAGTTACTTCTCCAAATCCTCCTCGAAACTTGCGTGCACTTTATCTTACACTTCATCTTTAACATGTTTTCTGCTGTTCTTTTTCAACTTTTTAATGCACTTCTAAAGCACTTCTTCGAGTTGCCTTTTGTGTATGAAGCATTCTTTACAAACAAACTAGGCTTTTGATTGAGCGTGTGCAGAGAAAGGTTCTATTCACAGATGTTGCTGCTGTGTTTGTAAGAGAGCGAGAGAGAGAAAGCGAGGGGGGCTGCAGCTCTTACTCATTTTAAATAGTAAAGAAAATAGAAAATCAATCTGTGGCAGTCACTGCTGATATCGAGTCGGGCTGCCACAGATAAATCGATATATGTGAAGCAGTGGTTATAAAGTAACGCGGGTCAAGCAGCCGGCTGACTGCCAGGTCGGGTTACGACCTCGGCAATGACAAAATATCTGATCATTCATAAATATATATACATATTCAGATGTTATCAGTGGTGTTTCCAGCGTTTTCTCCAGCATCATCCTGCTATTATTGTCCATCTTCTCCCTCTTCCAGTTCCCCCAATTATAAATGGTCAATTTCTTTGATTGTACCCCGGTAAATTGCGCTAATAGTAATAAAGATGTTTTACGAGGCTGCATTTTATTTGAATAGCTTTTTCTGATCGCTGATTTTTATGTCGGCCCCGGTTTGCAGAATTACCGAGGCAGCCTGAGTGTGCAAATCTGCCTGCTGCTGAGCAAAAAGATGGATGTTCATACGAGCCGGGTTGGAGGGAGGAGGGGGGGGCTGCTGCTCGGTAACAATGCCTGATTATTTGGACTATAGATCAGATAGCTCAGACACTGCTGATTGGAATTTGATGAAACTTCGAAATGATGCGAGTCTCACCTTTGGATTTTTTGGGAGCTCGCATTATGCTGATTGGGAGTGTCAAAACTGCGAGACGGGGTGACATATGTGCTATCAATTAGCCGGAAGGGGGGCGGCAGGGGGGGTACTGCCGCGGCGAGATTGATGTGTGATGATTTCTGCAGACTAAGTGCAGAATAATTGGGGCGCTCGCTGCCTCCCGAAACTTATGTGACAATTATCAGATGCCGTCCAACGCGCCGCGTGTGAATCAGTCAGAAGTGTTGCACAGCTGCATTAGCAGGAGGCTATAAAATGTGCAGGAGACATGTTATCTACAAAGAGCGCTGCTGAAGGCCAAGTTTCATCCGAGTTGCAAAACTTGGTTTCTTGGTAATGGATTCTCTGACACTCATCTCCAACACTGGGAATCATTTTAACATGAGTTCCACTGCTGCCCTAAAAAATACGAGTTAACTGTGAATAATGATTTCAGTGTGATCTACACTGAAGCACATGTACGATTTCATAACAGACAGGTTCCTTTTACGGTTTCTCAGTTTAAGGGGTTATTTAACATGAGCAAAGTCCAGCTGCATGTGCTTAAAGAGTTTTATACATAAGTCAACGTGTGACGCTACTTCCAGTTGAAAATATGTGGAATTAAATAAGTGGTTTGTGCTGTTTTTTGTTATAATGTAAAGAAATAAACTAGGATTTAATGCATCCTAAATGATACGCAGCAAGCCTTGACTGAAAAGGCTTTCTTCAAGTCTCAGCATTCTAGTTTTGATTCTTTAAAAAGATATGAGGTGACTAAACTCTCAGCTGTAGATTCATTCATCTCGTCCGTCCATTATCTATACACCGCTTAATCCTCACTAGGGTCACGGGGGGCTGGAGTCTATCCCAGCTGACTCAGGGTGAAGGCAGG
>NW_007578344.1:352436-364639 GCF_000690725.1 Stegastes partitus
TGAATTAAATTTGAATATCATCATTTGGAAAATCTGATACTGAATTCACTAAGCTCACATTTTAATGGTCAGTTATGTATGCATGTGGTTTCCAAACTATATTTTTGCTCTTAATGCTTTGTCTCCATATGAAATGATACATTTTTATACTTGAATATTCACAAAGCCAAGGTTGCTTTGCCAAATTAATGGTAAAATTAAATCAAGTCACGGTTTACATATAAAACGCAATTAAGACAACAGTCAAGGGCTTTCTAGGAAAAAAACAAAACAAAGCAAAACAAGACAAAAAAAGGATAAAACAAGACAAGAAAAGACAAAACAAGAAAAAACAAAACAAACTACAACAACAAAAAAGTTTCAATATTTGTGTTCAGACCCTGCAGTGTTCTTTGTACCTCAGTCATTTACACATTAGGGATTTGAATTCTACAAAAGCAGTGTTCTTTACTACTTTACCTGACGACTATTACACACTAAGGCTCCGATAGAGTCATTAATTATGAAGCTTAACCTGACTAATGTTTCTAATTCCGTTGAAATGACAAATAAAGCTGCAACAGCATCCAATACTCACAAAGATATACAACAGGCGTCCCTATAGCTCACCCAGCTGAGCGGGCGGCCCATGAACAGGAGCTATAGGTCCCTGACACAGTGGTCGTGGGTTCGACTCCCGCTCACGACCCTTTTCTTCAGGTCTCTCCTCCCAAAAAAAGAAATACAACAACATCTGAATAAACACGGACCTGTAGGTGTTTTATTCTATACTCTACTGATTCGGTATGTTAACTGCACATATTGGAAAGAGCATAATTCATGTTGCAGGCTCACAGCTCAGGCAGCCTGAGGTCAGAGAGCTTTCATCAATAGTGTTTCTTGATCAAGAACACACCAATGCATTTGTAGGGTGTACCTGTGTACTTGCATGCATTTTGTCGGGGTTTTTTTTTTAGAAAAAGATGTCAAAATTCTCCGATGTTAGACTCTATAGAGGATTGAAAGTGTAAGAAAAACAACACCATTAGCAGGATGTGAACTACAGCCGGTCCAGAGGGAGCCTGGCTCCTCTTAGGTACCATCCCCACTAATACGTTTTCATTTCAAAACACATAACTTCTGCTGTGTTTACACCTGGAATCCACACCGGGACGGAACGATTGGGGGGAAAACATCTAATTGCGATTTTTCTGACAGACGTTGCAATTGGATTTGCAGTTTCAGGTTTTTGTATTTACTTTTTTAAGTTAAGCTTCAGCATCCTTGGAATAGATTTAAAATGGAGGATGGAGCATCATCCTAGAATGCCGTCGCTTTTCTCGTTGTTTCAAATTTCAATTCCCCTACGAAGATATTTTAGGACCCTTAAAGGCTTGTGGAGGCTGTTTTATTTTGAAAACTCCAAGACTGCATCGTCGAAACTGAGATTTTTGAACACTAATGCTCATGTTTGCGTTCTGATTGAGTCGCTACTACCCGATTCTTCAAACTCGTATCTTCTGCTTGCTTTCCAAAAAGAACACCAAGACGTCAGCCTACCATTTGTTAATCCAACACGGATAATGAATTACAGCCGTTGCTTTGCTCGTTGTCTGTTCTAGCAGCTGTCGTGCAGTTCGGAAAATCTCCGGTCTTTGCACCGCGGCTGTTTTTCCGCATGTGTTGCACGGAGATTAATGCCGAAACGGAGCAGAAACACTCTCCTGGACAGAGATCTGAGTATTAGTGTGGCTTTAATAAGGCATGAGCTCCCCTGAAAACATGATCTGTAAAAAATTTTTTGGAGGGGTCTCTAAAATATTGACAGCGTTCTATTTTCGCCGTGTATTCCTTCACCAGCAAGAATCGCGCGTCAAATTGTGGATTATTATGGATGTGTGAGTCATCGCTGGGACTATTTTTCATCTGTTTGTTCATTCTCGTTGCTCATATTCCTGCTAATGGGGATCTCAATGCTTAACATTCAGGTTTAATAAATGTGGCATCTGTTGTTTCTGACCGTGAATGAGTGAAAGAAGTGAGCTCCCCCCTAAAAGTCACGGCACTAATTAAGAAAAGAACATTTTGCTTCGTTTGCACAGGTGAACATATGCAGGTTTGCACCATGTTTGACATCCTGCACAGTCTCATTTCTGTGATTCCGTCATTTATTTTCTATTTTATCATTTTCACATTAATTTGCAACAGCAATTTGTAAAAAAAAAAAAAGTCACCCAGACTAATTTATTTTAATCAACATAATGAGGAAATGTTAATTAACATATCTGCAGAGTCGCAAAATGTTGATACTGAACTAGTGTAAAACGGTTACTGATTACACGCTTCATTTGCTTTCCAACAATATCCGCTGGAGGCTCGTGGCAACTAAAGCGCACGGATTTTCATTGGACGCTTAAAGTTGAATAAAAATGACATTAAGCAGCTTCCCTACGACTTGCTACAACTCGCTGCACTTAAAATATGTTCCTTTAGGTAACATAAATGAAATTTAAAGTGCACATTGTGTGGTAAAAATGACAGATCTAAGAAGAATGGGTGGAGAATTAATCCTTTGTTCAATATTTATTATTGTTTTTTTAGCTTACTTAACGTTTTTCCCCAACATAATACCAATTCACACTAACCTTAGACGACTTCAGAGCTCAGACAAAGTCACTCAAATTTCTCTAAAATGGATTCTCAAGGTGGAGCAGTGGTTAGCACTGTTGCCTTGCAGCTAGAAGGTCGCTGGTTTGCATCCTGGTGAGGACACCTGGGATCTTTCTGCGTGGAGTTTGTATGTTCTCCGGCTTCCTCCCACAGTCCAAAAACATGTTGAGGTTAATTGGTGATTCTAAATTGTCTGTGAGTGTGCTTGGTTGTCTGTCTCTAAGTGTAGCCCTGTGATAAGTCGGCCTCCACCACCCTAGTGAGGATTAAGCAGTGTATAGATGATGGATGGATGGTCAAGGTTTCCAAGGCCCCAAGTTTCCAAGAGCTCAAAGACGTGAACTAACCAGATTTCTGGCTACCTGGATCTATCAGAAGCTAATGGGTGGTGGCTCTCAGCACAAACCAGGAGCTAACTGGAGCAATATGCATCTAACATGGAGGTAATAGGAACTATCAGGAGCAATATGGAGCTAATAGAAGCTAACTGAACCTAACAGAAGCCAGCAGGAGCTAAGAGGGTAGCAGTCGCTCTCACGTTGAAATTTCCCAGTTATGCTCGTCTAAAAGATAAGGAGATAAATGCTACAAATTATGCATCGCGACACCTATTTCTAACAGTGGGCTACTCTAAGCAGCACAGCGGCGCACCATCTGCTTTCTCTCAAGCCACGGAGATACATACTGTTAAAACATTTGTTTTGACAAATGCATGCAAGTTTATCTCGTGTATTTTGCACATTTTCTCAGCTGTGCTAAGGGAGAGTGCACCCAAAAGGTGTTACTATCACAGTTTCAGACGAGGGTTACATATTAATGCCAAATGTGCTCAGGAAAACGGGCGAATATCTAAAATATGCTGATCTCGAGTTCTAGGATTCAGCCGAGGGAAGGGCTTCATGCATAATTCAAAGAGCCGCCGCCACACTGACAATGAACGTTTATGTAAACCCAAAGTGAGATAATATGGCAAAAAAAAAAAAAAAAAAAGCAAATGCTAATTCACCTCACTAACAATATGAAGATGACGATTTGCATACCGAACCACTGTATCAAAGGTTAGAGTGGGAACGAAGTGGAATTAAACGGAAATGCTCTCTTGATAGGAAGATAAACTTTGTGGAGAGAGCTGAGCTGCGTGTCATTCCCCCTGTGAGGAAAGGTCACCAAAGAAAGAGTTTTGAATAGATGTAATTAACTCTGGAAGGACTTTTCTTTTTTTTTTTCTCTCTCATTGGGGTTATTTGTCTTTTTGTATAATTATTTTCTGACGACGTCTGTCATGTTTACCGGCATGTTGGGCTGAAGTCAAACAAATAGCTTCCTGTGCTGCCGAGGTCAGAGTTGTTTGCTGGCTGTTATGAAGAGGTTTCACTTTGGCATTTGGCATCTCGGTGGTGCAATTTACTCAGGTGTTGTACTTGAATAAAACTTTCTACCTCTATAACACCAAATGAAGGAAAAAAGTTGACTCCACTACATTGATTTGACAGCTTCATCTCCTCTTTGGATGAAGGTTTGAACATTCCGATTGTACATAAAATCAAAAAATCTAATGGTTGGTGTTGTGCCATCCAGATGTCTTCCATGAAAAAGTGACCTTCCCTCTAAACTACATGTCCACACACCACCAGGTAGGCGAGCAAGTGACTCACACTGTCCTGAAAAATGAGCGGCGATGCTAACGCTGCATGAAGGGGCGATTACGGAGGTATCTCACCATTCATCATAGTTTATAGTACAACACCGTTCCGTGGAAGCATCATAAACTAATAGACGGTGGGTTTCCGTCATGGTCGTGATGTTGGATCAGTGTAAATTACAACATTAGAAACATCCATGGAATAGATCATAAATGGAGACTTTTGGTGATTTTCGGGGCAAATAACTACAAAGCAAAACCTCATTTTCAATCTTCGGTACACATTTAGGTCAACAGGAGGGTCCACTTACTCATTCTGGATCATTCAATTCTTTACCATTGCACCAGATGTCACAGAACTGTAGAAGTGAAGTGACTTCTATAACAGCCACCCAGTTTGGATGTTATCATGTCCATACATATGGCCTAGTAACATCGTCCACCCCCTTCTAGTAGGCCCAAGGTTCATTCTCATCCGTTTTGATCATTGATAAACACAAAGTAATCCCAATAACTTTGGCTAGTCTGTATAAAGTCTATACAAAATCACAGCTGAAGCTGTTACTTGACAAAGAACCATAAAGGAGCCTTATATCATGACGTAAATGGAACAAAAGAGTATATTTTTCTAAAGCCAACCAGTATTGGTGCCTCAGCTGAACCAAATAGTGACCAAAAAATGCAAGTGAAAAGTCCACATGAAACTTGAGTGAAAAAAATCTCAGCTGGGACTTGAATTCAAGTCTCCTACGTGAACGTCTACATTTGATAGTGATGCAAACTATTCCACTTTTTCCTCTTTGTAAGTCTAAACTTGGACAACTGTGAACAAATGAGGTGAGAATAAGCTTATCTGGAGGTGGAAGAGTTGATGTGTATCGGAATAACGTGCAATAATAATGCCGATTGAATGGCAAGAAAATTTGTGCCACAATCCTGAGTGCGTAAACAAAAAATCTGAGTGCAGAGAACAATCTTGAGCATGACATTGTTCAGCTTGGCTAGCCTGAGCTACTTAAACAAGGACGAAGAAATAGTCTTTATTATATATAATACAATAAGATATCGCACCACTCCACTTTATTTTGTTTTCACTTTTTGCAGCGCTTCCGAGCGGCGGCTGAAATAGCCCCCTGATTGGATAGCATCAGCCACCCTGTGCAAGGCTGTGATTGGCTGGTTTTGTGGCACATTCGTAACGATGTGCCATACTTGAGCTTGAACAGATCATCAGTGTTGTGCACGAGCGAGAAAGACACCGCGAGCGTGAATGTGTAGCTGAGTGCACAGAATGGAGATCTGTGAGAGCGTACATAACAAAACTGTGTGTGTATTTTGATAGCTGCAAACACAGCAGTAAAAGAAAAGATTTTCGTTTGCTCGGATTAAGTTTTATTTGCTCAAGATTATTTTCAGAATTTCCTTTTACGCGCTCAGGATTGTGGCACAAATATAATTCCATAAAAAACATCTGAATCAAGTGTCTAAGCGAATTTAACCGCCTTGTTTTGTCTTCCCAGCAGTCCAATTCTCAAAAAAAATATTCACTTCACTATAATTTCAGGTTCAGTAAAGTCGAAAAAACAAACAACTTAGAGTGAAAAATTGTGGCGTTTACTTGGGGTACAATTTTTTTGAATGGTGGTGGTGAATGTGGGTATTATCATTGATAAACACGACATAATGGTTCTGAAGATACATCTTAGAAATCAGTTCTAGATTGTAGCATCTCATAGCCACATACTGTATTGATGCGACAGTGTGAGCTGGATTAACCGAGTGTGTTCCAGTGTCTTCTGAAGGGAAAAAAAAAATCCTCCATGTTCCTGCAGCCTTAACAGGCACTTGGGCCGAGCTGCCAATTATAGGATCTACATCACACGAGCCTGACTAGCTGCGAATACCACGAGCGAGGTAATGGACGACCGAGCGAGTCCAGGTAGAAGAGGAAGGTGCAGGTGTCATTTACTAGCTTTGCTTTAAAACACACCAAGAGAGGAAAACACATTCAAATATTTATTGGCTGCATGTGTTAACATCCCGTACTTAGAGGCTAAAAAGCGTTAAGATATAAAATATAAACTGTTAAGATCGAACAGATGTCTCATTTTCTTTGCCTGCAAACTGAATGCATACCTTTTATTAGCGAGCGCCAACCCGTTCATTATTTAACATCTTTTATAATGCATTTCATTCTAATGAATATGCAAATCTCTCTTCTGAGTCCCAAAGCATGTACGTACTGCTGGAACTCCATACTTACATTTATCAAACAAGCCTCATTTACTTCCTTCTTAACTCACACCGCCGTTTCAACCCTCCTAACCGTTCGTGGAAGCACGCGTGTCGGATCCGTGTGCGCTCGGGTAAGCCAATCCTGAGCTGCTTCTCGACGGTGCGTCCTCTTAATAAATCATCTCGTCCGCCCTCCCCCTCCCCGATCAAAAAAGCCTCGGGGGTGAGAGTGTGCAAACTCGGCGAGACGGTTAGAGAGAGACCTGTGGGGAGGATGACATGTGTTTGATATCGAAGGAATGCCGCTGAGTTGGAAGCCGTGTGTGTGTGAGTGTGTGAGGAAGAGACAAAGCACATAAGGGCACAGAACTCCTCCCGTCTCTCAATTAAGAACATCCACCACAGGCAACTAAAAGGCCGGGAGGCTTCCACACACACACACATATATATAAATGCACATGACCACACCATGGCGAGACCATTGCTCCATATTGTAAATGTCAATCAATATTAAGCCCACGATGCTGGAGTCGTACACACTTCCTGCAGCCGAGCTTCACTCCGCACTGCAGCTTCATCAATGTGCAATGAGTTCACGCGTGAACTTTGCTCTACCTTGCATTCCAGGAGACGCCGACCGACCATTATAAACCAAACTGGAGTGTACCAGGCAATAAAGGGGAAGAAGGATATCGCAAGGTCAGAGTGGTTGGAGGGAAGTTTGCATAACGAGTTCATCTTCACTTAACTTCCTCTCTCCCCGTGCTAGCCTCGATCAAATGAAGCCCTTATAGAGATCTCTGGAGGTGCATGAACACACGCCCACGCATCCACACACACACACACACTTGCAGCTTCCCACAAACACGTTTCCTTCTCCCCTCCCTACACACACACACACAGATGTAGTCAACCTCTCCCCATAGCCAACGGGAGGTAATCAAAGCCCTGATATGCTCTAACCAGATCCATTAAGGAGCTAATAAAGGCTCTGGATGAGTTAATTAATGACCCCCAAGAACATCATCTGCCTCCAGTGCTACTGCTCAGAGTACCGTCTCCGACTCTCACTGCGCAAATCCCAAATCAAAACAAAAACAGCCACAGTTGGGTGTGATTTAGGTGGAAGAGCCACTTGTTTTTCGGCGTTAAAAAAGAGAGAGAGCGAGGCCGGAACGACCGCAGCCCCCGTTGGTTTGCACGATGAGGCGTTTTGCCGCCATGTCTGTCGACGGCGAGGACGGACGCTTTCTGCCTCACAGTCACAAAAGAGTAATTGATGCAAATGCGGAGGGGGGGAAAAAAGAGGGGGGAGGATGAGAGGGAGATCGAGCAAATCAATTAATAAAACATTTCATTCATTTGGTGAAGCCTTGTGGAAACTTCACAGCTTCTTCAGAAGGCAACCACTCTGCGTCCTCTGCCTCAGTAGATAATGCTGTCACTCCGTTTTGATGGAAACATTTTAAATGCTGTTTCACACATGGCTAATTGTGTTTTTTTCCTTAACTCGCTAATGATTCAGTAGAAGAACTTCTGTAATTAAAATGAAGAAGAGAAGAATTTTAATTTTGAAGGTTTCTGTCTTTCTTTCTTTCTTCAAACACACCAATAATTTGTCTTCCTGCGCGTCAGTCTTGGCAACTATTGATGAAGTCGCCGTTAAACTTCATGCAAATGCTTTAAAACGCATCAGTTTTTTCATCTATATTTCAACTAATGATTGATTGAACTCCCTTTTCCACAGTAAACAACTTGTAAATCAATTTTGCCGCTAATAAAATGGGTGTCCAAAATGGATCCACGGTGAGTTTTTAAACAAACATGTCGACAAATAAGCATCTGGGACAAAGATTTTTTGCTTCCAATTTATCTTGGAAATGGCTCCGGTGCAACTATCGATCAGCTTATCAATATTAACTACAAAAAGCTCCCGTACTGATTAAGCCGTTGCCACTTTATTATCCCAGGCAGCACATCAGCCCATAGCTGTGGTGCATTAAAAATGAGAAGGGAAAGGGAAAACAAGTAAACAAAACAACAAACAACGCAGATAAGGAATGATAAGGGGCCCGTGTTGGAACCTTGGGATGCTCCGCTGCTCGAAACAGTAGAGGAAACAGGAAAAGGACTACAAAAAGGACACACTAAATATCCAGAAGTACTCAGGTAAAGAGAGACAACATATTTGTTGACATCTATTTTCACTTCAACGTTCCTACTTGGTTGCTACTTAAGAGTCACACCGTTGTCGCATGTCGTCCTGGTTCAGTTAATTCACTGCAGAATTTTAAAACCAGATGGGTTTAGAAGGCATGAAAATAAATATATAAAACGCCAGAATTAGAATCCTCATTAGATTCTCAACTTTCCTCTGGTCTTTGAACTACTCGTCTGTTATGTGCCGCTCCATCGGGAAACTGAACTGAGCTTGAAATCGTGATATTTCACCAAAATCACTTTTTTGCTACGTGTCTCATTAAAAAAAAAAAAAAAAAAGCCCAAAATTAATTGATTGTTAGAGCCAAATTCTAAAAAAAAGAAAAATATCTGCACGCCATTGGTGATTCAGCTGTGGCCAATAGTCATGTGGCAAAAATTCAGACACAAGTGGCAACTCTAAGCGGTAAAATAACTATATACGTAGAGTCTGGACTTCTCTCTACTTCTAACCATAGCTGTGCTCATACAGATGTAGGACTTTATATACAGTAGCAGTGAAAAATGAGCCCACAGTGAGTAAAAATATGACGGGAGTAAATAAACAACCCAGAAACTGCTAAAAGTGAAGAGACTTTCTGGTATTTTTATGAATGTTCTCTCTGCTCTTGGATACTGCACTAGTACCTCCTTGGACACCACTCCGACAAAACAGAAATGGGGATTATGTTTCCACTTTAGCTAAAAGAGAAGATGATGCATGGCTGTGTTTTTATATTTCTTACCTTTAAAACTTCTCGCCATGAAGGTTCCGATGAGTTTTAACCTGAAAAACAAAATGGGAAAGGATCAGGATGTTGGATTTATCTTGACAAACGTCATAATCAGCAGTATATATCAAGGGCCTAAAGGTGCTGAGAGTCAAACACAATTATGTCGAGGATATTTAAATCCTCATTGCTTTAATAAAATGCAAATAAAATGTCAAATGCTTTAAGGCAGACCTGAAGACCCCCTTTGACCCCCTCCTCCCCTTCCCTTGTTAAATGCATGGCTGCAGATTGAATTTTTTTATTTTTATTTATTGCTTTCATTTTATTGGTCAGTTCCCTTGTGACCTGGGGGCAGAAATGAATTGATTCACTTATCAATACTCTGTATATGCACATAAATGACCCTAAACCTTGACCCCTGAGTAACTTATGGATCCGAACGGATGCCACCTCCTTGTGTAATTGTCTGCCATCGCGGCGAAATGAGAAAAAGATTAGATCCTGTCTCGCACAGTCCACGGCGGAACCCTCTTTCCCCTCCCTCTCTCTTGACATTTAGCAATGTGCTAGCTATGCAGGCAGCGCTCGCTTGTTTACAGGGTCATTAACTGTTTCTCGGAGTCGCCGCATCCAACAAATGTAGTGATTATGGTCCACGGAGAGGCTCCGGTGTGAGAGAAGCTGGAAGAAGCCGCCGCCGCCGCCGCCATCATCACTAAAGCACTGGCGGCATTATAAAACTAAGCGGCTATCTTGACCCTTTAGTCTGCAGACTCAGCTCTTACTTAAGGCGTGCACTCCCCAATAAAAAAATAATGACCCTAATTAATTAAATCGGCATTTATTTGACGAAACACTTCATACGTTATCTTTTGGGAGGCTCCCGTTTTTTCAGATTTTAGTGGTCAAATGTGAAGAATGCACCTGAGAGTATTCCATGAGGGATGCGGAGGAATAAATTAGAAAAGCACAGTCCCTGTCTCGCTGTGGTATTTTCACAATTTACTTAAGAGAGGAGGACATGCAGGGGAGGACAGAGTGTAAAATGATGAAGCTTTGAGCTGTCTGTCTTGCCTGCAAAAACATTTTTTTTTCTTTTTTATTATTTATTTCCTCGGAGGAGTGGTGATTTCACATCCCGAATTGAACACATTGTCACGCTCAGAGCTTACAAAAATTACAAATTGGGAGAATTCACGATGTAAAACTGGCTGTCTACGAAAAACGGCGAATAAATAATCGAATTAGCAGAAACCCAATGCCAGTAAGTAGTAAACAGTACTTTATGACGCAGCCTTATGGCTTCATCAATAGTCAACGGACCGGTAAATCTGAAGGTCACTCCGACAAATTAAAAGCGTTTGGGTTCTCAAGTTACCGGAGTGGAATTTCAAAAAGGTGCTATTTATTATTTTTTGAATGTGACAAGTTAGAGGAGTGAAATGAAATACACTGTCTATACAACCCGTTGGAAATGAGTCGAGCTACAGTTGTGAACCGCTGCTGCGAATGTTCTAATGATTAAAGTGTCTGTTGCAAAGCCCCATTTGTTATTATCTGCATGATAAAGCGGACAGCTGGCGTTTATTTTCCGATCTTATCGCTTTCTCCTAACCCCCCATCTTTTTGGGGTTTTTCATTACATCCCTCCCACAAGCCAGAGGTACCATACCATGAGGTAACCTCTCGCTACTCGCAAGACGGTAAAAAAAGGCAAAGGCGGGTGAATCTAAATACAAGCAGACACTGAATTAATCCGCCGCTCCGAGGAAAATGTTACCAGTCCGAATAGATTCTTTAACCTCCATTCCAACTTTTACATCTTCAAATCTCACCTCAGTTTGTGACCTACTCAGAGGGACAAAGTTTGTATTCTGACGTCTTTCTTTTTTAACATTCAGGTCCTGCCTGGGGAAGCCGGGGGTTTGTCATGATCGCTACAACTAAGAACATGGTACATAAACAAATAGAACCACGGGGGGTGATGCCCGGCATGCACGAACAACCTTCACTGCATTGCTACAGTTTATGAATCACTTTTACTGGGCAGTGCATTAGTATTTTTGAATTAAACAGAGACATCTATATGTGTCTCTATAACCCTATTAAATCAGGATTCAATCAGGTAAATCCTATCAGGATTTAGATCTCATTTTCAAGAGCGATCTTGATCTCAGTAGGATTTATGTGTTGGAACAGCACGTTGGCTTTTGCATGCAAAGTTTTTTTTCCGTTTTGGTTTAAACCATCATTTGATCTAGGTGGATGTGCAGAGAAACAATAGCGACAATACCAGGGGTGCTGCTATATTTGATTGGCTATCATCAATCATGCTGATAGTGTAGGCTTGGACACATGGGGGTTTGGAGATTGAATGTGGGAAAGAAAAAAAAAAAAAAAACAAGAAATGTGAGATGACTCACTGCAAGTGGGCATTTTAAATGGCTTCTTAAACGAAATTAGTTTAAAAATAGATATTTATCTGCAAGAGATTTACTTTGTCTGCGTGAGCACGGCCTCTGATCGTGATGATTCCGATGAAATGAATTGATTTAGCTGTAAATCTAAATGGGAGACATTAAAAAAAAGAACAAGGTTTGTGGATTATCTGTCAGAATGGAGACATTCTTTCTGGGGAGAACGCTGCTGTGAAATATTTAACGTGTTGTCTTTTTTAATGCTTTTGAATATAATAACAATTTCTCCCACCTCTGTTGTGTCGAGTGAGAAAATATATGTGTTTT